>NC_134354.1:38106568-38141568 GCF_048569485.1 Anomaloglossus baeobatrachus | reverse complement strand
GGGGGGGGGCACAGCAGTGGTAGAGCAGGGGTCACCGGAGGCAGAAGGGTGCTGGAGTAGGGCAATGCTGGCTGAAGTGTGGCCGGCTGTGCTGCACAGATTGACTCTCGGCTTAATGACAATCCAAGGGCTCCATCAGCACAAGTGCCAACTCCTGGCGGCATTATTTGAAGATCCCACCGCCGACAGAGCATCTCACTCGCCACAGCCAGCACAGCCTCGTACCGCTGACAGAGCATCCCACCTGCCGCAGCCAGCACAGCCCTGCACGCCTTGCTTCCATACAGCGCTCACCTCAGCCAGCAGAGCGTCCATTCTCCACCCCCAGTAAGCTACATTCGGATTTTAAGATGCACCCCTCATTTTCCACCCAAATTTTTGAGAGGAAAAGTGCGTGTTATAATCTGAAAAATACGGTGTGTATATACGTACATACATATCTATATACATGGATATATGTATGTATACATGTATGTATATATATGTATGTGTGTGTAACTGTGTGTGTGTGTATATATATATATATACATATATATATATATATATATATATATATATATATATATATATATATATATATATATATATATATAAAATGTGTGTGTATGTATATGTATATAAATCAAATATAGAAATTCCAAATAATTCAAATGACCCAAATTCTCATGAAACATTAAATTCTTTATTATTTTATTAGAGAAACACACAAGAAAATTATTAAAAAGATGGATAATGATATAAAAATATCCTGGGTTCAACAAGTGTTAATTTTTCTTTTTTTTAATATTGTACATGATAAATTCACACAGGTTCATCACACACAATTTTTTTGAACACAATTTTTGTACATATGTTTTTGTGAAGTTGGTCTCTTGCAAAAGTATTCAACCCCTAATCCGCCCACATCAAGGTCAATTATAATATATATTATTATATATATTATAATTGACCTTGATCTTTTTTATAATTTTCGTGTGTGTTTGTCTAATAAAATAATAAAGAATTTATTGTTTCATGAGAATTTGGGTCATTTGAATTATTTGGAATTTCCCCATTATGTAGATAGGGGCAACATTGATTGGTAAATTAGAACGCGCGGGGTTTAAAATTTCGCCTCACAACATAGCCTATGACACTCTCGGGGGCCAGACGTGTGAGTGTGCAAAATTTTGTGGCTGTAGCTGCGATGATGCAGATGCCAATCCCAGACACACACACACACACACACACATACACATATATATATATATATATATATATATATATATATATATATATATATATATATATATATATATATATATATATATATATATATATATATATAATATACACAGTTAGGTCCAGAAATATTTGGACAGTGACACAAGTTTTGTTATTTTAGCTGTTTACAAAAACATGTTCAGAAATACAATTCTATATATAATATGGGCTGAAAGTGCACACTCCCAGCTGCAATATGAGAGTTTTCACATCCAAATCGGAGAAAGGGTTTAGGAATCATAGCTCTGTAATGCATAGCCTCCTCTTTTTCAAGGGACCAAAAGTAATTGGACAAGGGACTCTAAGGGCTGCAGTTAACTCTGAAGGCGTCTCCCTCGTTAACCTGTAATCAATGAAGTAGTTAAAAGGTCTGGGGTTGATTACAGGTGTGTGGTTTTGCATTTGGAAGCTGTTGCTGTGACCAGACAACATGCGGTCTAAGGAATTCTCAATTGAGGTGAAGCAGAACATCCTGAGGCTGAAAAAAAAGAAAAAATCCATCAGAGAGATAGCAGACATGCTTGGAGTAGCAAAATCAACAGTCGGGTACATTCTGAGAAAAAAGGAATTGACTGGTGAGCTTGGGAAGTCAAAAAGGCCTGGGCGTCCACGGATGACAACAGTGGTGGATGATCGCCGCATACTTTCTTTGGTGAAGAAGAACCCGTTCACAACATCAACTGAAGTCCAGAACACTCTCAGTGAAGTAGGTGTATCTGTCTCTAAGTCAACAGTAAAGAGAAGACTCCATGAAAGTAAATACAAAGGGTTCACATCTAGATGCAAACCATTCATCAATTCCAAAAATAGACAGGCCAGAGTTAAGTTTGCTGAAAAACACCTCATGAAGCCAGCTCAGTTCTGGAAAAGTATTCTATGGACAGATGAGACAAAGATCAACCTGTACCAGAATGATGGGAAGAAAAAAGTTTGGAGAAGAAAGGGAACGGCACATGATCCAAGGCACACCACATCCTCTGTAAAACATGGTGGAGGCAACGTGATGGCATGGGCATGCATGGCTTTCAATGGCACTGGGTCACTTGTGTTTATTGATGACATAACAGCAGACAAGAGTAGCCGGATGAATTCTGAAGTGTACCGGGATATACTTTCAGCCCAAATTCAGCCAAATGCTGCAAAGTTGATCGGACGGCGCTTCATAGTACAGATGGACAATGACCCCAAGCATACACCCAAAGCTACCCAGGAGTTCATGAGTGCAAAAAAGTGGAACATTCTGCAATGGCCAAGTCAATCACCAGATCTTAACCCAATTGAGCATGCATTTCACTTGCTCAAATCCAGACTTAAGACGGAAAGACCCACAAACAAGCAAGACCTGAAGGCTGCGGCTGTAAAGGCCTGGCAAAGCATTAAGAAGGAGGAAACCCAGCGTTTGGTGATGTCCATGGGTGCCAGACTTAAGGCAGTGATTGCCTCCAAAGGATTCGCAACAAAATATTGAAAATAAAAATATTTTGTTTGGGTTTGGTTTATTTGTCCAATTACTTTTGACCTCCTAAAATGTTGAGTGTTTGTAAAGAAATGTGACAATTCCTACAATTTCTATCAGATATTTTTGTTCAAACCTTCAAATTAAACGTTACACTCTGCACTTGAATTCTGTTGTAGAGGTTTCATTTCAAATCCAATGTGGTGGCATGCAGAGCCCAACTCGCGAAAATTGTGTCACTGTCCAAATATTTCTGGACCTAACTGTATGTATGTATATATGTATATATATGTATATATATATGTATATATATATATATATATATATATATGTGTATGTATGTATATATATATATATATAATGTGTATATATATAATGTATATATATATATATATATATATACACACACACACAGCTTTATATATTAGATTATGGACATACAACTACTGGCAGGAAATCTATTACACAGGACATAGCAACCAATCAGAAAAGAATGAAAGATTCATTTTAAGAGTCACCATTTCTGATACTTGTCCCCCCAATGTCTTCTGTTTTTTTTTTTTCCCAGTGCAATTAAAGAAAATAAAACTGCCTCAGAAATCGTGAAAACTGTCAACCTCCTGATCACGTCTCTCAGCTCGGACTTCTTGTGGGATTACATGACTGTGTGCTTTGAGCACAGCTTCAGGTTTGTGCACCATTAGAGAATGCCGTCTGTCGACAGTCTGCAGTTCCACCCATGCCAATGTCCTTAGTGACCGAGACCGCTGTTCAATCACAGTTCATGGAAGATGCTTTATCAGGAACCAGACATATATTAACTCCTTTTGTTTTGTTTTTTTTGCAGAAAAATTGGGGATACCAGTGACCCCAAGTATGTGGGACGAGCTCCCTGTGTGTCTGAGATCTGCACTCTCCTGGTGTTTCTTCTTGATGTCATTCCTCTGGTAAGATCATTCAGAAATCTTAAAGGGGATCTGTCACTTACAGATGACATGTATTTCTCTATCGTTTCATTGGGGGACACAGGACCATGGGTTATGCTGCTGTCACTAGGAGGCTGACACTAAGTAAACATAAAAAGTTAGCTCCTCCCTAGCAGTATACACCCCTGAGCCGGAGGCGGGCTCAGATCAGTTTTTAGCTTAGTGTCGTAGGAGGCTGATGTGGGCCGTCTCGGCCCCCCTCAGCCATGTATGTTTTTGCGCTTTTTTCTTTTATTTCGGCGCCGCTCATCACTCTCATACCTGTCGTCTTTTTATCTGCAGGTATTCGCTTCACTCATCCTCCGCAGCCCTGTGGGTACCACTCCCCAGGGTCGCAGGGGCTTGAGACTTCGGGCCCTCTCCCCCGTCCATCCCCGTGGTACCACTCCCGGGGGTGCGCGTGTGGGCAGGTTGTTTTGTGGGCACCCCTGATTCGCCCTGCGGTATCACCCCAAAGGGCGTACAGGGGAGTACAGCAGGGATGGAACCTCCGCAGCGTGTGTAATAGATGGGGCCCTGTCACGCTGCCTTCTCCTGCAAGGGGCTGCTACCCCCATCATGATGTCCACTACCCTGCCTCAGCACGCTCTCCCCCGGAGTCTTCCTGGACGAGTAGCACTGTACACAGGCAGGGGCAGGGCGCCCTGCCTGCAACGCATCCGTCACTGGGCCGGCGCCGCCGATTACAGGTAGGACCGACCTCTCCTGCACTTTCCCCCGGCCCTCTCCATAAATTTAGCCCCCGGTCTCGGCCTAGTCGCTCCTGCGTCCTAGCCACGCCCCCGCTGCAACGCTATTGGCCGCCGGTCGTCTCCCCCTGTATCCCCCCACTGCTCTGCCTCCTGGCACATGGTGGGGGCTGTGGATCCTCCGGTTTTTCGCGCCGGAATGCTGCTCCTCCCCCAGCCTCCTCCAGCGTCCCCTCGCCATTTTAGCCTGTCTCTGGTCCCCTGAGGCTGCAGCGCGCCGGCGATCTGACTCTTCTGGCCAGCTCACTCCTGGACTCCCTCTTCTGGACTGGTGGGCAGCACACAGGACCTGGGTAAGCTCTGCTCCTAAGGAGTAGCCCTCACTAGGTAGCGTTCTCTGAGTTTAGGGACGAGTTAACCCTCTCCTGTCTCCTTCCTAGCAGCCACCAGGGAGAGTACCTGTTTTCACCATGCCTAAGACTAAGCCCACCCAACCCAAGCAGGCCCCCTTTGCCTTATTTTTTGCATGCTCCTCCTGCAAGTCCAAATTTTCCCAGGGCCAGGACGCCCCACTATGCTCCGTCTGTTCTACAGACGCGCAGCCTCCGCAGGACTCCGCGGCCGACTCTTCTGATACCGCAGACGCCACAGCGCCATATGCTGCAGGGCCCTGCGTCCCGCCCCCCCCCCCCGACTGGCTAGCGTCCCTGTCCCAGTCCGTAGATTCCCTCTCTGAGGCTTCTCGGACCATCGCGCAAGCACTGCGCCTGCTGCCGTCGCTCGCCCAGATTCCCGCAGACCCGACGCAATCGCCTCAAAGGAGCAGGTGAGCCCCGTTGCAGGGACCTCCTCTGCTGCTCAGAAGTGGACCCGCCAGGTCTCGTCTTCAGCCTCTTCCCAGGTTTCACCTTCATCCCCAGGTCCAGACCGTCAGTCCTCCAGGGAGTCTTCTGACTGCTCCGATGATGATTCCGATGCAGCACCCCTGCTGGACTCAGAGCAGGCGGCTGATATTCGGCGCATGGTGAATAGCCTGATAGAAGCAGTAAACCACACCCTAAAGGTACAGGTGGACCCAGTCTCCTCCCAGAGCACCCAGGTCTCGTTTAAGCGGGTGAAGCGGGCCCAGAGCGCATTCAGCGGACATCCAGAATTCGCTGAGTTACTGCGCAGCCACAGGCAACAGCCGGACAAGGTATTTACCAGCGGTAAGTCCATTGATTTGCATTATCCCTTTCCTGAGGGTCTTCGAAAGGATTGGGCAGGCTCCCCTGTGGTCGACCCCCCAATCTCCCGCCTGTCTTCTCACACAGTCCTTCCACTCACTAACGGTACGTCTCTCAAGGACCCTACGGACCGTACTATTGACAGGTTGGCCCGTTCCGCCTTCGAGGCAGCGGGCACATCCCTCTCACCAGCCTTTGCCTCGGTTTGGGTTGCGAAGGCTCTGATGTCCTGGGCGGACACGCTACGCTGCGGTCTCCGCGCCATTCCTGCCAATCCGGACCTGGTTCCCATCGCCTCGCAGATTTCCCTCGCGGGTGAGTACCTGCTCAATGCAGCCCTGGCGTCTGCAAATTGCGCGGCCCAGGCCGCCAGCAACAATGTGGCCATCCGTCGAGCCCTCTGGCTCCGGTCCTGGAACGCGGATGCGGCCTCTAAGAAGTCACTAACTTCCCTGCCCTTCCTAGGGGAACGTCTCTTCGGAGATAAGCTGGACCAGTTGATCTCCGATGCAACGGGAGGAAAGAGTACATCTCTCCCCCAATTGCGCCCCAAGCGCTTCCAGAATCGGCGCCCCACCGCTCGTTTCCGGCCCTTTCGCAGCTTCAACTCCACTCCCCAGCTGCGAAAAAGCCGCTCTCCTCCGAGAGACAGGAGGACCCCGTCATTCAAGACCAATCCCGCCTGGCGTTCACGTCCCCGCCAGTCCACAAAATCCTCTTCCGGTTACCGCCGACGTTCCTCCAAGTGACTCGCGGTCGGCGCGCAACAGCGCCAGACTCGTGGGAGGGCGTCTGTCTCGTTTCCAGCATGTGTGGATCCCCCTGACCGCCGATGCCTGGGTCAGAGAGATCATCACATCAGGCTACAAAATAGAATTCGAAGCAAAGCCACCGAGACGTTTTTTCCTATCTCGCCCTCCCGAGTCTCCCGCGCGGGCTCGCGCGTTCTTTCACTCCATGGACTCCCTCCTCCGAGCCGGAGTCGTGGTACCAGGCCCTCCCGCAGAACGTTTCAAGGGGTTCTATTCCAACCTTTTCGTGGTCCCCAAGAAGGACGGCTCTGTTCGTCCCGTCCTCGACCTAAAGCTTCTAAACAGGTCGGTGAGGCCTCGGCCGTTTCGAATGGAGTCACTCCGGTCCGTCATCGCGTCCATGGAGGTCGGCGAATTCCTGGCATCGCTGGATATTCAAGACGCCTATCTTCACGTCCCGATAGCCACCTCTCACCAACAGTTCCTCCGCTTTGCGATAGCGGAAGATCACTTCCAGTTCACGGCTCTTCCCTTCGGCCTCGCATCCGCCCCCAGGGTCTTTACGAAGATCATGGCGGCTGCCATGTCCGTCCTACATTCCAGGGGTGTTATGGTCATCCCGTACTTGGACGATATGTTGATAAAAGGTTCTCCTTTCGAGGAGTGTCGTCTTGGGGTTCAGGTCACCATCGACACCCTTTCACGGTTAGGGTGGCTGATCAATCTGAAGAAGTCCTCTCTGACCCCGGCCCGTCGGATCACCTTTTTAGGCATGGTATTCGATACCACCCAAGGGCAAGTTTTCCTCACGCAGGAGAAGATGTCCTCCCTGCAACGAGGCCTCCGCGCTCTCCGGCGTCAGCGCCAAGTTTCCATCAGGTTCGGCATGCGAGTCCTCGGTCGTATGGTGGCGGCGATGGAAGCGGTACCCTTTGCACAGTTCCACCTCCGGCCCCTCCAGCTGGCCTTGCTGAAGAAGTGGGACAGATCTCCCTTTTCTCTGGACCGCAGGTTTCATCTTTCGCCGGAGACCCGCCACTCCCTCCGTTGGTGGCTCAGTCAACGCAACCTCGCGTCAGGAAGGTCTTTCCTCCCGCTCCACTGGAAGATAGTGACCACCGACGCCAGTCTCCAGGGCTGGGGAGCAGTGTTTCGGCATCACACAGCGCAGGGCCGATGGACACCGCGGGAGAGTTGTCTCCAGATCAACATTTTGGAGATAAGAGCCATCCGGCTAGCCTTGCAGCAGTTTCGGCACCTAGTACAGGGTTGCCCGGTCAGGATCCAGTCGGACAATGCGACGGCAGTGGCGTACATCAACCACCAAGGCGGCACAAGAAGTGTCGGGGCGATGCGAGAAGTCAAGAAGATTTTGCACTGGGCCGAGTGTCATCACTCCCTGATCTCAGCGGTACACATCCCAGGCGTGGACAATTGGGCGGCGGACTTCCTCAGCAGGGAAGGCCTCGCCTCCGGAGAATGGTCCCTCAACCGGGAAGTCTTCAACCAGATCTGCGACAGATGGGGAGTTCCGGATGTGGACCTAATGGCCTCCCGGTTCAACTGTCAGGTTCCGCAATTTGTAGCGCGGTGCCGCGACTGCTTGGCTTTAGGAGTCGACGCCCTCACCCTGTCATGGAGCCAGTTCAGTCTCCCGTACATCTTCCCTCCGCTCCCTCTGATCCCGAGGGTCCTCAAGAAGATCAAGGCAGAAGGAATACCGGTCATCCTAGTGGCTCCGGACTGGTCCAGGCGAGCATGGTTCGCGGAACTCACTCAGCTCCTCGCAGACGCTCCGTGGCGTCTTCCAGACCGTCCAGATCTCCTGCAGAAGGGACCTCTTTTCCATCAGAACTCACCGGTCCTAAATTTGACGGCCTGGCCATTGAATCCTGGGTTCTAGCTAAGGCTGGTTTTTCTTCAAGAGTGATACAGACAATGATTAGGGCCAGGATGCCATCTTCATCAAGAATATACTACCGCACGTGGAAGGTTTTCTTCAGGTGGTGTGAAGAGCATAGTATTTCTTCTCCTCTCGCCTTCTCCCTTCCTTCCCTATTGGCATTCTTGCAGTCAGGCCTAGATGCGGGTCTCTCGCTCGCAACACTAAAGGGCCAGGTATCGGCGTTGTCAATTCTGTTTCAGAAGCCACTGGCCTCTCGTCCACAGGTTAAGACCTTCATCCAGGGAGTGGCCCACCTGGCCCCGCCGTACCATCGGCCTCTAGAGCCGTGGGACCTTAATCTAGTCCTAGGGTCGCTTCAGGGCCCCCCATTCGAGCCCTTGCGCGATTCTTCCCTTTCTCACCTGTCTTGGAAAGTGGTGTTCCTCGTTGCCATCACTTCTATTCGCAGGACGTCAGAGCTGGCAGCTCTCTCTTGTCGTACCCCCTTTTTGATTTTTGACCAGGACAAAGCGGTTCTCCGGCCAGATCCCACCTTTCTCCCAAAGGTGGTCTCCCCGTTCCATCTTAACGAAGAAATCGTTCTTCCGTCCTTCTGTCCTTGCCCCTCTCACAGCTTGGAGAGGTCCTTGCACACCCTGGACCTAGTGTGTGCACTTAGAATTTATGTCTCCAGAACCGCGCCGTTCCGTAAGTCAGATGGTCTGTTTGTCCTCCCTTCTGGTCCCAAGAGGGGTGAATTGGCATCCAAAGCCACAATTGCCAGATGGATCCGTTCCGCCATATCAGAGGCCTATCGGATTCGGGACAAGTCTCCGCCGCGGGGGGTAAGGGCGCACTCTACCCGTGCAGTGGGAGCCTCTTGGGCGATTAGGCATCAGGCGTCGGCCGACCAGGTCTGCAAGGCCGCCACCTGGTCTAGCCTGCACACCTTTACTAGGTTCTACCAGGTTCACACCCAAGCATCGGCAGATGCTAGTTTTGGGAGAAAGGTCTTGCAGGCAGCAGTTGCACACCTGTAATGGGGTGACAGCATTCAATTATAGTACAAGCCCGCCGAGGGAGGTTGTTGTTTCTTCCTATCTGTGGTATTCGGTATTCCCACCCAGGGACTGCTTTTGGACGTCCCATGGTCCTGTGTCCCCCAATGAAACGATAGAGAAAGTAGGATTTTTGTGTACTCACCGTAAAATCTCTTTCTCTGAGTCTTCATTGGGGGACACAGCACCCACCCTGCTTGGTTTTTTGGTTGTTTAATTGCATTTGCCTGCTATTTTCAGCGGTCTTATGTTCATAGACCTCTTGTTCGCACGGCTGCATTGTTTTAGTTACAACTTGTTTTTATGTATGGTGATTCTGGTACTCCTCCTACTGCTTGTGCACCAAACTGAACTGAGCCCGCCTCCGGCTCGGGGTGTATACTGCTAGGGAGGAGCTAACTTTTTATGTTTACTTAGTGTCAGCCTCCTAGTGACAGCAGCATAACCCATGGTCCTGTGTCCCCCAATGAAGACTCGGAGAAAGAGATTTTACGGTGAGTACACAAAAATCCTACTTTTTTTAATATGTTGTAAATGCCGCTGTTCTCCTGAATACGGCAATGTTTCTCTTTTGTTCCTGCGCCTCTCCGTTCCTGAGATATGGCCTCCTCTTCCCTTTATATAAGCAAGTGGGCGTGGTCATTATGAAGACGGCCACAGGAAAGAAGTGAGGGCCACGCCCACTTAACTGACAAAACTGGATTTACATATAGAGAAGAGGGGGCTATATCTCAGGAATGGAGAGGAGTAGGAACAAAGGAAAAGCAACGCCGGAATCAGGAGAACAGCGGCATTTACACTAGGAAAATAAATTTCATACTTCCGGCATTTGACGATCCCCTTTAAAGTGGATGTCAAGTCTTGTTGGTATGTGACTTCATTATACAAGGATATAAATTCAAAGCGAGTTGCCTCCAAACAGACACAAGTGATTTTATGGCTTTTTTTTTTTTTCTCATACTGCTGCACATGTGGAAATAAAAAAAGAAAATGCTCAACATAAAGGTTTTCTGAAAAATCTGTAGGATTTTGCTCATTTGTTTTCTTTAATTTTTTAATGGAATCTGTTATTTTGCACATCCATAAAAAAGTAATTTTCCTAGCAAATCAAGACCATGTTGTAAAAATGAGTACACCCCAATGAAAGTCTTAGTAGGAAATTTAAAGTTTTCATTCAGTCACAGGTAAGTCTACGTGTTCATTAAATCTGTGTCTAGTAGACAGGTGATTGTAAAACGCTGCCACGTAAAGGGAATCTGTGGTCGGCCTGGACATCTCTGTGAGCTGGATGCACTTCCATCTTTGTTACATTTTTGTATCACTTTTGCTCCATTATCTGACTGATAAGTAAAGCTTTGCTATTTGTGCCAAAGGAATTATATGATTTCTCAGGTTGTCTGACATTTCTCTTACATGTGGTGCCATTGCTGACAACATGAAATGGGAAGGGAAGTTTCTTTTTAAAGGGAATCTGTCATCCGGTTTTTGCATCTTCATCTGAGAGCAGCATAATGTCGAGACAGAGACCCTGATTCCTGCGATGTGTCACTTACTAGGCTGCTTAGTGTAGTTTTGATAAAATCACTGTTTAATCAGCAGTAGATTATTATTACAGGACTACTTGGCGTGCTGTAGGTAGTCCCGCATATCCATGAGCTCTATATAACTGCTAGATCTGCAGCAGGGGAAACATTGATTTTATCAAAATGAGAGTAAACAGCTCAGTAAGTGACACATCGCTCTCAGATGAGGTAGCAAAAACCTGCTGGCAGATTTCCTTTATTAAAGAAACTCCCCTTCCCATTTGATGTTGTCAGCAATGGCACCACATGGAAGAGAAATGTCATACAACCTAAGAATATAATTTATATTACCCAAGAAAGGTGAAGGATAAAAGAAGATCAGCAAAGCTTTACTCATCAGTCAGATACTGGAGCCAAAGTGATACAAAGATGGAACTGCAGTCATCTCACAGATATGTCTAGGCCGACCATGGAAGTTACCACCTAAACAGGAGCATTTTCTGATGTGAAGGGTGATAGAGAATCAATACGCAAGTTCACTGCAGTTATCTAAAGATGTAGAAAGCCAAACCTTGACACAATCCAAGGTGCACTAGAGACAAATGGCATGTGTGGAGGTCGTCCATGAAGGAAACCAATCCAAAAGCCAACTACAATTTGTCAGCGCCCATGCTGAAATATATGGAGACTACTGGGACTCTATACTCTGGAGTGATGAGACCAAGGTAAATGTTTTTCTTTTGAAAGGCTTCAAAACTCCATGGTGTCGCAAAGGTGAGGAGCACAAAGAAAAATGCCTGGTTCCTGCAGTGAGACCCGGTGGTAACGGTGTTCTCATTATTATTATTATTTATTATTAAAGCGCCATTAATTCCATGGCGCTTTACAAGTGAAAAAGGGTATACATTAAAACTAGTACAACAATCATTAACAATACAAAACAGACTGGTATAGGAGGAGAGAGGACCCTGCCCGCGAGGGCTCACAGCCTACAGGGAAAGGGTGAGGACAGAGCTGGTTGTGCTGTGGTGTACTGGACTGAGGGCTATTGTAGGTTGTAGGCTTGTTGGAAGAGGTGGGTCTTGAGGTTCCTCTTAAAGCTTTTCACGGTAGGGTGAGTCTGATATGCTGAGGTAGAGCGTTCCAGAGTATGGGAGAGGCACGGGAGAAATCTTGTACGCGATTGTGGGAAGAGGAGATAAGAGGGGAGCAGAGAAGGAGATCTTGTGAGGATCTGAGGTTGCGTGCAGGTAGGTACTGGGTGACTAGGTCACAGATATAAGGAGGAGACAGGTTGTGGATGGCTTTGTATGTCATGGTTAATGTTTTGAACTGGAGTCTTTGGGCAAAGGGAAGCAAGTGAAGGGATTGGCAGAGTGGCGAGGCTGGGGAATAGCAAGGGGAGAGGTGGATTAAGCGGGCCGCAGAGTTTAGGATAGATTGGAGGGGTGCAAGAGTGTTGGAAGGGAGGCCAAAGAGCAGGAGCTTGCAGTAGTTGAGGCGGGAGATGATGAGGGCATGCGCTAATGTTTTTGCTGATTCTTGGTTAAGGAAAGCACGGATCCGGGAGATATTTTTGAGTAGTAGTCGGCATGAGGTGAAGAGGGCTTGGATGTGCGGCTTGAAGGATCAGAGTCGAGGGTGACTCCAAGGCAACGAGCTTGTGAGACTGGGGAGAGTGAGCAACCATCAAGTTTGATGGAAAGGCTTGTTGGAGGAGTTGAGTGAGGCGGAGGAAAGACAATGAATTCAGTTTTGTCCATGTTAAGCTCCTTATCTGGAGCTGCTGGTGTCCGGGGGCTACATGTCATTGATGGTATCATGAATTCACAGATGTTCTGCTCTATAGTGACAGAAGATGCCGCCATCACTCTGTGCTCTTGGTAGACGTGCACTTTTCCAATAAGACAATGATACAAGACACATCTGCTGCATTTCTGAAGAACAACAGGGTGACAGTGATTCAGTGGCCGAGTGTCTCCTGATCTGACCCAAAACACCTCTGGGGAATTGTGAAGACACCATTATGAAGTCATCACTCTCCATCCTGCGTCTAAAAGGGCTCGTTCTTGAGGAACACAGGGCAAGATAGATATTGAAGTACGTCTCCAACTTGTAGAAGACTTATATGCTGCCCTTAAAAATCATGGAGGTCATGCAAAATACAAATAAAATAAAATGTAGAAGTTTTTGATTGTGGGGTGTACTCACTTTTTTTTTTAATCTACTACTTTACGTAAAACTGAAGATTTTGTAATGAAAGTCATATTTTTAGCCTTACTTTCACAAGGGTTAAAAAAATGATCTATGAAACTCGGAATTTCTTTGTCGCTCCTAATTGGGAGACCCAGACAATTGGGTGTATAGCTACTGCCTCCGGAGGCCGCACAAAGTACTACACTTAAAAGTGTAAGGCCCCTCCCCTTCTGGCTATACACCCCCCCGTGGGATCACGGGTTCCTCAGTTTTTTGCTTTGTGCGAAGGATGTCAGACACGCACGCATAGCTCCACTGTTTAGTCAGCAGCAGCTGCTGACTATGTCGGATGGAAGAAAAGAGGGCCCATACAGGGCCCCCAGCATGCTCCCTTCTCACCCCACTTTCTGTCGGCGGTGTTTGTTAAGGTTGAGGTACCCATTGCGGGTACGGAGGCTGGAGCCCACATGCTGATTCCTTCCCCATCCCCATTAGGGTTCCGGGTGAAGTGGGACTTTACCGGTCTCCAGGCACTGAGACCGTGCTCCATCCGCAGCCCCTGGAGAAGCCGCTGGATATGGAGCTGAGTATCGTCAGGGACAGACCCTGCTCCGTCAAGGTACTCTGTGTCCCCGTGCATACCGCGCGCACACCGCAGCATGGCTGGGTGTGTTAGTGCGCCGGGGACATCAGCGCTGCTGCGCTTGTGCCATTTCCTCACTACAGCTTGGCTGAGTGGGTAGACTTAGGGCGAACGGTCGCGCCGGCCGCTGGGGTCAGTCACACTGCGACGCGGCTGGGACTTGTGGTGCGCCGGGGACTTCCGCGCTGGCCGTGCATATATCACGGCCGCGCTTATTACTACAGTCCCCGGCTTTTGCGGCCTAGTTCGTCTCGTTCCCGCCTCCGCACCTGCCAGTCAGGAGGAGGGCGGGACGCCGTACAGAGCATCAGCGCTGAGGGCTGGAGTCTGTTTTACATACTCCAGCCCTCACACCAGGCACAGTAGGACGCAGTTTCCCGCACTTTGTTTGTGGCACGCCCACGGTCCGCCCCTCTTCACAGGACGCCGGCAGCCATTCCTGTCTGCACGCTGAGCTGGAGAGGGGAGCCTGGGAGACCCAGACACGGGATTCTACGACCTCATACCCGCTTTTCAGCGGGCGTTAAGCAGCCCTCAAGGGCTCACCCCCACTTGTGCCGTTGTGTACTTGGTATTTTGTGTTTGCAAATACTTTTCACTGTACGGTCGCTGGTGATTCTCGGCTATATACCCTCCTAGATTGCAAGGAGGCAACAGCATGTCGTCCGCAAAACGCAAGGGTGCCAAGGCACAGACTTTATATGCTGCCTGTACCGCATGTGGGGCTACTCTACCGGCAGGTTCCACTGACCCCCATTGTGTGCAGTGCTCGGCCCCTGCAGCACTTGCTCAGCCGGGGCCTCTGCTAGACGTGACCCAGGGTGTACCACCTGTGAATGCTGTCCAGGTGACAGGAACGGAGTTTGCAGCTTTTGCTGACAGATTGTCTATGACAATGTCTAAGATTCTTGAAACATTGCAGTCTAGACCAGTAACTCAGACCACGGACACTGTTGAATCATTGCTCCCTGGTCCCCCTCAACTGGAACACTTCCGGGCTCCGGGGGTGTCACATGCACCCCAGGGTGACGGCTCTGACTCGGACGACAGTCCCAGACAGCCTAAGCGGGCTCGCTATGAGGGGCCCTCAACTTCGTCTCACTGGTCAGGATCCCAGCGGGATGAATCTATGGGTGATGAGGCGGATGTAACTGATCAGGATTCTGATCCTGGGACCGCTCTCAATCTGGATACACCGGATGGTGACGCCATAGTGAATGATCTTATAGCGTCCATCAATAAGATGTTAGATATTTCTCCGCCAGCTCCTCCTGAGGAGGAGTCAGCTTCACAGCATGAGAAATTCCATTTCAGATATCCCATGCGTCAATTAAGCTCTTTTCTGGACCACTCTGACTTTAGAGACGCAATCCAGAAACACCACGCTTATCCAGATAAGCGGTTTTCCAAACGGCTTAAAGATACACGCTATCCTTTTCCCCCTGACGTGGTCAAGGGCTGGACCCAGTGTCCCAAGGTGGACCCTCCAATCTCCAGGCTTGCAGCTAGATCCTTAGTTGCAGTGGAAGATGGAGCGGCACTTAAAGATGCCACTGACAGACAGATGGAGCTCTGGTTGAAATCCATCTATGAAGCTATTGGAGCGTCGTTGGCGCCAGCATTCGCAGCCGTATGGGCACTCCAAGCTATTTCAGCTGGGCTTACACAAGTCGACACTGTCACACGTACATCTGCTCCGCAGGTGGCACCATTGACCTCTCAGATGTCTGCATTCGCGTCTTACGCGATTAATGCTGTCCTAGACTCTACGAGCCGTACGGCGGTGGCGTCAGCCAACTCCGTAGTTTTACGCAGAGCCTTGTGGTTGAGGGAATGGAAGGCAGATTCTGCTTCCAAGAAGTGCTTAACCAGTTTGCCTTTTTCTCGTGACCGATTGTTTGGTGAGCGTTTGGATGAAATCATTAAACACTCCAAGGGTAAGGATTCATCCTTACCTCAACACAGACAAAACAAACCCCAACAAAGGAGGGGTCAGTCTGGTTTTCGGTCCTTTCGAGGCTCAGGCAGGTCCCAATTCTCCTCGTCTAAGAGGACTCAAAAGGATCAGAGAGGCTCAGATTCTTGGCGGACTCAATCACGCCCAAAAAAGACAGCAGGAAGAACCGTCACCAAGACGGCTTCCTCATGACTCTCAGTCTCCTCTTTCCGCATCCTCGGTCGGTGGCAGGCTCTCCCGCTTTGGCGACATTTGGCTGTCACAGGTCAAAGACCGTTGGGTGAGAGACATTCTGTCTCACGGGTACAGGATAGAGTTCAGCTCTCGTCCTCCAACTCGTTTCTTCAGAACTTCTCCACCGCCCGACCGGGCCGATGCTCTGCTGCAGGCGGTGGCCGCTCTAAAGGCGGAAGGAGTGGTGACTTCCGTTCCTCTTCAGGAACAAGGTCACGGTTTTTACTCCAATTTGTTTGTGGTGCCAAAGAAGGACGGGTCGTTTCGTCCCGTCCTGGATCTAAAGTTGCTCAACAAACACGTAAAAACCAGGAGGTTCCGGATGGAATCTCTCCGCTCCGTCATCGCCTCAATGTCTCAAGGAGATTTCCTAGCATCAATAGACATCAAGGATGCTTATCTCCACGTGCCGATTGCGCCAGAGCATCAGCGTTTTCTACGCTTCGTTATAGGAAGCGAACACCTGCAGTTCGTAGCGCTACCTTTCGGGCTGGCGACAGCCCCTCGGGTCTTCACCAAGGTCATGGCTGCAGTAGTAGCAGTCCTGCACTCGCAGGGTCACTCTGTGATTCCGTATTTGGACGATCTACTTATCAAGGCACCCTCTCAAGAGGCATGCCAACACAGTTTGAACGTGGCACTGAAGACTCTCCAGAGTTTCGGGTGGATTGTCAACTTTGCAAAGTCAAATCTAACCCCGACCCAATCACTAACATATCTTGGCATGGAGTTTCATACTCTCTCAGCGATAGTGAAACTTCCACTGGACAAGCAGTGCTCGCTGCAGACAGGGGTGCAATCTCTCCTTCAGGGCCAGTCGCACACCTTGAGGCGCCTCATGCATTTCCTAGGGAAAATGGTGGCAGCAATGGAAGCAGTCCCTTTCGCGCAGTTTCATCTGCGCCCTCTACAATGGGACATTCTCCGCCAATGGGACGGGAAGTCGACGTCCCTCGACAGGGATGTTTCCCTCTCTCAGACAGCCAAGGATTCTCTCCGGTGGTGGCTTCTTCCCACCTCTTTGTCAAAAGGAAGGTCGTTCCTACCCCCATCCTGGGCGGTAGTCACGACAGATGCGAGCCTATCAGGGTGGGGAGCAGTGTTTCTTCACCACAGGGCTCAGGGTACGTGGACTCGGAAAGAGTCCACCCTTCAGATCAATGTTCTGGAAATCAGAGCAGTCTATCTTGCCCTGCAAGCCTTCCAACAGTGGCTGGAAGGCAAGCAGATCCGAATTCAGTCGGACAATTCCACGGCGGTGGCGTACATCAACCACCAAGGGGGAACACGCAGTCGGCAAGCCTTCCAGGAAGTAAGGCGGATTCTGTCGTGGGTGGAAGACACAGCATCCACCATATCCGCAGTTCACATCCCAGGCGTGGAAAACTGGGAAGCAGATTTTCTCAGTCGCCAGGGCATGGACGCAGGGGAATGGTCCCTTCACCCGGACGTGTTTCAGGAGATCTGTCGCCGCTGGGGGATGCCGGACGTCGACCTGATGGCGTCACGACACAACAACAAGGTCCCGGTTTTCATGGCACGATCTCACGATCACCGAGCTTGGGCGGCAGACGCCTTAGTTCAAGATTGGTCACATTCCGGCTACCTTATGTGTTCCCACCTCTGGCACTGTTGCCCTGAGTGCTCCGAAAGATCAGGTCCGACTGCCGCCGCGCCATTCTCGTCGCTCCAGACTGGCCAAGGAGGTCGTGGTACCCGGATCTGTGGCACCTCACGGTAGGCCAACCGTGGGCGCTACCAGACCGTCCAGACTTGCTGTCTCAAGGGCCGTTTTTCCATCTGAATTCTGCGGCCCTGAACCTGACTGTGTGGCCATTGAGTCCTGGATCCTAGGGGCCTCAGGTTTATCTCATGAGGTGGTTGCCACCATGAGACAGGCTAGGAAACCATCCTCCGCCAAGATCTACCACAGGACGTGGAAGATATTCCTATCTTGGTGCTCTGCCCAGGGAGTTTCTCCCTGGCCATTTGCATTGCCTATTTTTCTTTCCTTCCTGCAGTCTGGGTTGGAAAAAGGTTTGTCGCTTAGCTCCCTTAAAGGTCAAGTCTCCGCGCTATCCGTATTTTTTCAGAAACGCCTAGCGCGACTTCCTAAGGTACGCACGTTCCTGCAAGGAGTCTGTCATATCGTCCCTCCTTACAAGCGGCCGTTGGAGCCCTGGGATCTGAACAAGGTTCTAATTGCTCTCCAGAAGCCGCCTTTCGAGCCTATGAAGGAGATTTCCTTTTCTCGGCTTTCACAGAAAGTGGCTTTTCTAGTGGCGGTCACGTCTCTTCGGAGAGTGTCCGAGCTGGCGGCGTTATCTTGCAAATCTCCCTTCCTGGTGTCTCACCAGGACAAGGTAGTTCTGCGTCCAATTCCAGAGTTTCTTCCCAAGGTGGTATCTTCCTTTCATCTCAATCAGGATATCACTTTACCGTCTTTGTGTCCGCATCCAGTTCACCAATTCGAAAAGGGTTTGCATTTGTTGGACCTGGTGAGAGCACTCAGGATCTACATTTCCCGCACGGCGCCCCTGCGCCGCTCGGATGCACTCTTTATCCTGGTCGCTGGTCAGCGTAAAGGGTCGCAAGCTTCCAAATCCACCCTTGCGCGGTGGATCAAGGAACCAATTCTTCACACCTACCGTTCTGCTGGGCTTCCGATTCCATCTGGACTGAAGGCCCATTCTACCAGAGCCGTGGGTGCGTCCTGGGCATTACGGCATCAGGCTACGGCTCAGCAGGTGTGCCAGGCGGCTACCTGGTCGAGTCTGCACACTTTTACCAAACATTATCAGGTGCATACCTTCGCTTCGGCGGATGCCGGCCTAGGTAGACAAGTCCTTCAGGCGGCGGTGGCCCACCTGTAGGAAAGGTCTGCTTGACAGCCCTATCACGAGGTATTCTTTTACCCACCCAGGGACTGCTTTTGGACGTCCCAATTGTCTGGGTCTCCCAATTAGGAGCGACAAAGAAGAAGGGAATTTTGTTTACTTACCGTAAATTCCTTTTCTTCTAGCTCCAATTGGGAGACCCAGCACCCACCCTGTTTTTTCTTAGGGATTTTGTTTTTCGGGTGCACATGTTGTTCATGTTAATAAGTTCAGTTCTCCGATGTTGTTTATCGGATTGAATTTGTTTTTGAAACAGTTATTGGCTTTCCTCCTTCTTGCTTTTGCACTAAAACTGAGGAACCCGTGATCCCACGGGGGGGTGTATAGCCAGAAGGGGAGGGGCCTTACACTTTTAAGTGTAGTACTTTGTGCGGCCTCCGGAGGCAGTAGCTATACACCCAATTGTCTGGGTCTCCCAATTGGAGCTAGAAGAAAAGGAATTTACGGTAAGTAAACAAAATTCCCTTCTTTAGAAATATGTTAATCTTTGAAATGCACGGCCGAATCAAAAGTCCTAAAAGTCTGACATGGAGTTTCAATGTGGATTTGACTTTACACCAAATCTTCTCTGTGTGAACATGGCGAACGAGCAGAGGCCCTGAAAATGCTGAAAAATTGAGCAGAAGGTATTGAAGTTATCATCCCTTCCACGGCAAAAAGTTGGAAAATTTGTGGTGCAAAATATTTGAAACTTTTTATGATTTTTCTAAGGGGACGAGCCCGATCACTCAACATATTTACTTTCATATACGCCGTAAATTTCCTAAATCTGGAGTGGGATCTACTCCTCCTCATGGCCAGTGATAATTTCATGTGTTTTCAGCCCCAAATGATGTGTTTTTGATGTTTTATCTAATATATAAAGCTGTGTGTGTGTGTGTGTGTGTGTGTGTATGTCCGCTAAAAGGAATCCGCACCGTTGCACTTACAATCACAAAATTTTGCAGACGCCTCATGTGACTCAAAGGAACGTCATAGACTGTTTTTACGGGAAAATTTAACCCAACGCTTTATAGTTATTCGCCAACAAAACCTGCCTCCATTAACGTCAGTGGAGCTGGGAGCTACAGGTCATTAATAGCAGCTGTGATTGGTTGCTATAGGAACAAAGGACATTCATAGTATAAGAAGCTTATGTGTGAGGTAATATAATATCGGAGAGACGGATAAAGGCAGACGGGGGAAAGGGACAAGGCAGACTGGGGGAAAGGGACAAGGCAGACTGGGGGAAAGGGACAAGGCAGACTGGGGGAAAGGGACAAGGCAGACTGGGGGAAAGGGACAAGGCAGACTGGGGGAAAGGGACAAGGCAGACTGGGGGAAAGGGACAAGGCAGACTGGGGGAAAGGGACAAGGCAGACTGGGGGAAAGGGACAAGGCAGACTGGGGGAAAGGGACAAGGCAGACTGGGGGAAAGGGACAAGGCAGACTGGGGGAAAGGGACAAGGCAGACTGGGGGAAAGGGACAAGGCAGACTGGGGGAAAGGGACAAGGCAGACTGGGGGAAAGGGACAAGGCAGACTGGGGGAAAGGGACAAGGCAGACTGGGGGAGAGGGACAAGGCAGACTGGGGGAGAGGGACAAGGCAGACTGGGGGAGAGGGACAAGGCAGACTGGGGGAGAGGGACAAGGCAGACTGGGGGAGAGGGACAAGGCAGACTGGGGGAGAGGGACAAGGCAGACTGGGGGAGAGGGACAAGGCAGACTGGGGGAGAGGGACAAGGCAGACTGGGGGAGAGGGACAAGGCAGACTGGGGGAGAGGGACAAGGCAGACTGGGGGAGAGGGACAAGGCAGACTGGGGGAGAGGGACAAGGCAGACTGGGGGAAAGGGACAAGGCAGACTGGGGGAAAGGGACAAGGCAGACTGGGGGAAAGGGACAAGGCAGACTGGGGGAAAGGGACAAGGCAGACTGGGGGAAAGGGACAAGGCAGACTGGGGGAAAGGGACAAGGCAGACTGGGGGAAAGGGACAAGGCAGACTGGGGGAAAGGGACAAGGCAGACTGGGGGAAAGGGACAAGGCAGACTGGGGGAAAGGGACAAGGCAGACTGGGGGAGAGGGACAAGGCAGACTGGGGGAGAGGGACAAGGCAGACTGGGGGAGAGGGACAAGGCAGACTGGGGGAGAGGGACAAGGCAGACTGGGGGAGAGGGACAAGGCAGACTGGGGGAGAGGGACAAGGCAGACTGGGGGAGAGGGACAAGGCAGACTGGGGGAGAGGGACAAGGCAGACTGGGGGAGAGGGACAAGGCAGACTGGGGGAGAGGGACAAGGCAGACTGGGGGAAAGGGACAAGGCAGACTGGGGGAAAGGGACAAGGCAGACTGGGGGAAAGGGACAGACAGAGAGATAGACATGAATAGAGACAGAGAGACTGACTGGGAAAGAGACAGACATACAGGCAGACACAGACAGACAGAGACGGGGAGAGAGACAGACAGTTACTATCCCGGGCAACGCTGGATGCTACAGCTAGTACTTAATATTATTGCAATTATTATTAACTATAGTTTTAATTGCATAGTGATGAGTTTTTATTCTTACTGATCAGGAACTCTACTCTGAAGTCCAGACTCAGTACCTACCTCAGATGCTCAGCTTCATGACTCAGTCCCTATCTGAGAACATGGATGCTCTCAGCCTGCCGGAGCTGACCCAGGCGCTGAAGACATGCTTCAAGGTCCTCAGTAAGGTGCAGATGCCGCCGGCGTATATGGATATGGATCCTGTGAGCCCTGACAGTGTAAGTAATCTGTACTGATGTGTCATGCGATGTTCAGCTCTACATTCACTTGGTTGCACGGCGGCGTCAGGCTCTGTTCACACTACAGAGTCTAACAAGCATCCTAACGCTTCAGAATTGTCCAGCCAGAGTCGGGCGTCGGCTGATTCAGGTTCTCTGGTCTTCAGCTCTGCAGGATTTAATTCTATGCAATCCTCAGGTTGCTAATTGCCATGTGCAGCTGCCTCCTTCCTATTTAAGGCATGGTTTTCATCCAGCATGCGCCATTGATAGCTCCAGCAATCCCGGTCTTTGTGGTGAAACTGTTTATGGTGATCTGTGTTGCGATTTTGAGTGGTGTGGATATTCCCCTGTTGTGCGTTAGTTCCCTGCCATTTCTTTATTCCCCTCTACATATACTGTCCCTCCTTTGTGTTTGAGTGCAGTCGGTACAGGTTTTTGTTCTCCCTTGTCCGTGTCATTTCTGTGTGGTTTTTTGTTATTTTGTGGAATAGGGGGAGTAAGATCAGGGCTCTGACGGGAGTTAGGGTCATGCTGGGGGCTCGGACCTGGCTTACCATCAAGCCTACCTCCGAGGTAAGGGACAGCACAGGGTCTCAAGTCTGAGTGCCAGCCTAGGGGCCCCTGTTCTGTCATTACATACCCCGTGACATAAGTAAATTACTAATCATACTGTACCATATACTAATCTCCGCCCGCTTGGTTCCTTTCCCACCTTGGGTCACGTGTGGTACCTTTTACATCTGATCTTCATCTTCTTGTTTAGATGTCATTCATTGCCCTGGTTCACAACAGCACTGACCCCGACTAATCACTTGAAAAACTGGTCTAGAGCAATCTGACCAGCACCGCTCCTATGTGCCACATATGCACGTGATCTTCAGTGGTGGCAAGTGGTAGGGTCATGCGATACAAGTTCAAATCTCTTCAGCAGTAAGCCATATATATGAGGTATTCACTACTGGACAGTCCTTCTTAACAGCTTTAAAGGAAACCTCTCAGGTCCAATATGCAACGAGAACCATGAGCAGTTCTGGGTGCATATTTCTAATCCCTGCCTAACCGTCAATGTATACACTAGTGTAGATAAAGAGATCTGTAGAAAAAGATTTCTAAAAATCCTTCATTATATGCAAATGAGCGCAGGGACTCGTCCCAAGGGCATTACTTCCCCAACTAGTCCGCCCTCTTAGCATGTTGTCATCATCTCGGTCTTCGGGACTTCCGGTCATGCGCACCAGACCTCTCTGAAGCCGGGACGCGTACACCCGGCTTCATGGTGCGCATAAGCGGAAGTACCGGGCATTCTGATCATGGGTACTGACCCTAAGCATGACGTCTGAGGCGGTGACGACGGACACAGGTATGAGCGTCACCGCCAATGACTCTGGGCAATGGGCATTGAATAACATGCTTCAGGCGCCACAGGTAGAGCACTTTTCAGGGGTAATATCTATCCCGGGTCCTGCCGGTGCCTTCACAAAACACACACAAACAGCAGGTGCTTACTCACAGGGGGTTGGACTAGGGCAGACGGGAGCCAGCCATCACGAAGCATGGGACTTCCCCAGACGCTAGGACAACCACTGGGGGCGGGCACCACATGGGGTAGAAGTAGACGCATCGATTATACTTTAGACAGAACCTTCCCGGGCACAGCTTGGGATACCATCTAGCACTGACAACTGGAGTTAGTGTTTCCCTCTCTTCGTGGGCCCGTGGCTCGGCCCGGGTTCCGGATAGCAACCGAGGGACACTTCTCTAACAGACTTTCACGGGCACCGGCGGTGACCGCCGTCAGATCCGGGATCGGCTGGAGCCCAGCGTGGCAGAGAACGTTACTCTGCAGCAGCGCCTGAAAGACTTGTAAGTAAAAACACCTGGAATCGCAGCCCCTGGTTCTGCCCTTCCTTTAACCGGCGCCACGCCCAGCGCTGAGGCACCAACAGGGACTACCATCAAACCCCCCCCCGCCCCCCTCGTCATCCTCCTCGGGGTAATCACGCTCCGCCTGTGGGGAGCGACACCGTCCCGGCTGCTCCCACCATCTGCCCCAGTGAGAGACCCTACAGTGGCAGCCCCATCCCGGCCGCGTACCACAGGTGGCGTCACGATCACCTTAAAAGACTTTCCTAATCCTCCAACTACCACCTCCTTCCTGTACACCTCGGGGCAACGGAATCGGGCCAGGCCACCCCGTGACGACGCAGAGGATCTGCACCTCCGTCCCGGCGACGACTAGGTTAAAACACCTGCCCCGTGGGGTGCTACATTAGCGCGTCCCTCTGGGTGAGGGCAGACTAGTCGGGGGAAGTAATGTCCTTGCAACTAGTCCCTGTGCTAATTAGCATATGATAAAGGATCTTTAGAAATATTGTTTCTATAGATCCCTTTATATATGGTAGTGTATACAGGAACGGTTAGGGAGGATTTAGCAATAGACACTTAGAACGGCTTGTGGTTCTGGCTGCATATTGGACCTGAGAGGTTCCCTTTAAAACCTGCATACTTACCTGTGGGACCTGCACCATCCCACCGATTTCCCGGCGGTAACCTGACATTATAATGCCACATGACCACTGCAGCCAATCATTGTCTGCTGATGGGCTACAGCCTTCTCTATTTGTTCAGAGCCGACTTGCACTACCACAGGCGTAGAGTGACTTTTTTTTTTGTACAGACTTGACCTATTGAGATATGTGCACACGTTCAGGATTTGCAGAAAATTGTGCTGCAAATCCTGATGTGTTGACAGGAAAAATGCTGCGTTGCATTTCATGGCGACCGTTCAGATGGATGCGAGTCGTGCACAGCTCAGGCCTTCATGCAACGTGTAGGACCGGGCTCCTTTGGTTGGATGTGGACATGACCTTCTCACTGTAGACGTCTGTCCTTTCAAGCCAGCTTGGGGACATTGTATAGATGTGCCCAGGCCTAAATAATAAGAGGGTGGGAGGAATGGCTCTGGTTTGGGGCATGGGAAAAATACTCACGTGGACCTCTGGAACTGGACACCATTCCAGGTGAGAAGAAGGTACAAAAACTGCTACTAGTCATATCACTTATTCTTTATTTGTGTCTACATTCAACTTTTTTTTATTGTAGAGCCCATCCAAAGAGTCGCTTCAACTCAAAACCAACGGTGAAACGGAGGTGGATGTGGGAGAAGATCCAATATACCCTCCCTTAAAATCAGAAGACAGTGGAATTGGCCTGAGCACCTCCTCCCCGGAGCTGTCCGGTTACCTCCGAATGCCCAAAGTGTGCCCAGAAAAGGGTGACGTCTGGAAGAAGGGAGGCAGCGTCCAGAAGACTCTGCTCTGCATACAGGACCTGGTGGCCAACTTTGCCAGCAGGCATCTGTTCGGCTTACAATTGAGCGACGGGGTCAGCGGCTCCCGCGACAAGGAAGAGACGGTAAAGAGGAAGGGGCACTGGGAACCCAAACAGATCACCGTGCCGCAGTTCAAGCAGATGCTGACAGATTTCTTTACTCCGCGGCCTCCGGTATCGAAACAAAAGATCGATAAGGTGGAGTTTTCTCCATTCCACAGCCCCAGCAAGAGAGGCAATAAAGGGTTAGACGAGGAGTGGGACATCGACCGCTACATCCAGAACATGGGCCAGATGTCTGAGGACTGCAGGGAGGCCTTTGCTGCCGCCTGTCACTTCCTGCTGGATTGTGCCACCTTCCCGGTCTATCTGTCGGAAGAAGAGATGGAGCAAATATACTCGTCCCTGGTCCAAGTGCCCGGTAAGAGGACAACATTCAGAATTCCCTGGCACGGGACATTTTTAACACTTTTTCCCTCCACAATATACTATTACTTTATGTGAGTGCAGGCAGGTGCCAGTTGTGTTGTACAGCCGACACCTGCCCTTAACAGCTAAAAAGCTAGCTTTGATTGCTGTCTTCTGACTATGACAGTGGGGCGTCCACCCCCCCCTCATAAATTTGCAGGTCCCCATTCGTTGACATGACAGCTGGGGGGCATTTAGGTTACCACTTCTACCATCATGGTGGTTTTTGGAATCCCGGCCACAGACTGAGCTTCATAGGAAAAAAGAGATATCTATGTACTGCAATACTGAAATATTGATATACTGTATTTTTTGTTGTATAACATGTACCGAATTATAAGACACACACCAAATTTAAAGATAAAAAAGGTTAAAAAAAAAAAAAAAAAAAAAAAAAGGGGGGGCTTCATCTTATACTCCGATGGTGTCTTACCAGAGGGGGGCGGCAGTGGTGGTGGAGCAAGGTCACAGGAAGTTGGGGGTGCTGAGTAGTGCAGTGCTGGCTGCGGTGGGGGCGGCTGTGCTGGCTACGGTGGGTGCGGCTGTGCTGGCTGCGTTTAGGGGCGGCTGTGGTGGCTGCGGGCGCTGTACTGGCTGTGTGGAGCAGGGCGGTACGGCAGGTGTCACAGATGCTCTGTCAGTGGAGCGGGCTTCAAAAAATTGGCGCCTGAAATAGACATGTGTGCTGGTTGAGCTCTCGGCTCAATGACAAGCCGGGATCTTATGCGTGCATGCGCCACCTCCGGGTGCCGTTTTCATTAAGTCAGCTTTTGGGAGATCAGTGGGCCGGACGGAGGCGGTGCGTGCCCAGATGAGATCTTGAGTTGAGATCTCATTGAGATTATTTGAAGCCTATATTGCCGACAGAGCATCTGGGACACCCACCACACCGCCCTGCTCCACTGCAGCCCGCGCAGCCGCCGCCAGCGCAGCCGCCCTCACCACAGCCAGCGCAGCCGCCCTCAGCGCAGCCAGCGCAGCCGCCCTCACCGCAGCCAGCGCAGCCGCCCTCACCGCAGCCAGCGCAGCCGCCCTCACCGCAGCCAGCGCAGCCGTCCTCACCGCAGCCAGCGCAGCCGCCCTCACCGCAGCCAGCGCAGCCGCCCCCCACCGCAGCCAGCGCAGCCGCCCCCCACCGCAGCCAGCGCAGCCGCCCCCCACCGCAGCCAGCGCAGCCGCCCCCCACCGCAGCCAGCGCAGCCGCCCCCCACCGCAGCCAGCGCAGCCGCCCCCCACCGCAGCCAGCGCAGCCGCCCCCCACCGCAGCCAGCGCAGCCGCCCCCCACCGCAGCCAGCGCAGCCGCCCCCACCGCAACCAGCGCAACCCCCATTCTTCACCTCCCAGTAAGCTACATTCGGATTTTAAGATGCACCCCTCATTTTCCTCCCAAATTTTTGGGAGGACGAGTGCATCTTCTAGTCTGAAAAATACGGTATATAGTTCAAGTGATCGAAGGTTCTTACCACAACATCCTTTTCTCGTAGGGACCACAGCGACCAAAAAGCTAAATGTATCGTTGTGCTGGATGTTAGGGGAGGGTGCACAATGTGAGTTTAGTTGTACAGGTCACATGGGTGTGGACAGAGAAGAAAACGACATAGACCTGAATTTGCTGCTAGACGTGCTCTTGTTACCAATCCAGGCCACTAAAGTGCATTTTATTTTTCCGTTACCGTCTTTATTATTTGAGACAGAAGCAGTTTTGGGACTGTAGACGCGTTTTGGGCTAACACTTCTGTCGTTTGCTTCTTCATTCTATACCAGGGTCTGGTGATGCCGGGTTCCCGCTTTGGTTCAAGTCCCTGATGACGATCTGCTGCTGCGTGAAGGATTGCTACGTGCAGAACGTGGCCATTTCCACCCTTTTGGAAGTGGTGAATCATTCGCAGTCCCTTTCGTTAGTGATGGAAGACCGAATGAAGCGCTCAAAAATGGCCGGATACAGCGCCGTGTTTGGGAAGCTGCAGATGGTTACCGTTCCACCCGTCCCTCCGGGAGTCCTCAAACTTATTGCACAAAAGACGGACTTCTACCCTGTAAGTCCCCTCAAAATTTACTAATATATGAGTCTAGCAGCATGGTTGCCGCTGATGATTCTTCCAAAGTTGATTTGTTTTCATAGCAATGTAAAAAAATGGCAGCGACATCCACATAGTGAATATATAGCACGTAAGTGATGTCAACGAGTCAGTATGGCCTCTGTTCTTCACCAGAGAGTGGCTCACGTGCTGTGGAACCAGCTGAACATGGCGACCCGAGAGCATCACATCACCTGCGTGGAGCTCTTCTACCGGCTGCACTGCCTAGCACCGTCCGCCAATATCTGCGAGGAGATCATCTGCCAGACCCTGCTGGACAATGACAAGGTGAGGCCGGCCGGTACGTGCTGCTGTGGCATGTGGTTGTGGTTCTGCACAGGCCTGAAGGTATATACACTCCAATGTTTTAATCCTTCAAGGTATGTATATACTGAGGGTTGTTTTTGTTTTGTTTTTTTTAAAGGGAACCAGTCATCAGATTTGGCCCCTGTAAGCTGCGGCCACCACCAGTGAGCTCTTATATGCCGCATTCCAGAATACTGTATATAAGAGCACTGGTCGTGCTGTATAACGTTAAAAACACTTTTTTATAATACTCGCCTAGGAGGGGGTGGTCCTGTGGATATCACCGGTCTCTGGTCCGGCGCCATCTCTTCTCCCTTGTCCGGTGCCTTCTCTTCTCCCTTGTCCGGCGCCATCTCTTCTCCCTTGTCCGGCGCCATCTCTTCTCCCGTGTCCGGCGCCATCTCTTCTCCCGTGTCCGGCGCCATCTCTTCTCCCTTGTCCGGCGCCATCTCTTCTCCCTTGTCCGGCGCCATCTCTTCTCCCTTGTCCGGCGCCATCTCTTCTCCCTTGTCCGGCGCCATCTCTTCTCCCTTGTCCGGCGCCATCTCTTCTCCCTTGTCTGGCGCCATCTCTTCTCCCATGTCTGGCGCCATCTCTTCTCCCATGTCTGGCGCCATCTCTTCTCCCATGTCCGGCGCCATCTCTTCTCCCATGTCCGGCGCCATCTCTTCTCCCATGTCCGGCGCCATCTCTTCTCTCTGTTTCGGTGCCATCTCTTCTCTCTGCTTCGGTGCCATCTCTTCTCTCTGTTTCGGCGCCATCTCTTCTCTCTGTTTCGGCGCCATCTCTTCTCTCTGTTTCGGCGCCATCTCTTCTCTCTGGTCCGGCGCCATCTCTTCTCTCTGGTCCGGCGCCATCTCTTCTCTCTGGTCCGGCGCCATCTCTTCTCTCTGGTCCGGCGCCATCTCTTCTCTCTGGTCCGGCGCCATCTCTTCTCTCTGGTCCGGCGCCACCTCTTCTCTCTGGTCCGGCGCCATCTCTTCTCTCTGGTCCGGCGCCATCTCTTCTCTCTGGTCCGGCGCCATCTCTTCTCTCTGGTCCGGCGCCATCTCTTCTCTCTGGTCCGGCGCCATCTCTTCTCTCCGGTCCGGCGCCATCTCTTCTCTCCGGTCCGGCGCCCCCTCTCTCTGCTGCCTATACTGTCCTCCTTCTTCTATCCAGCCCAGGCCGACATTGTGGTCCTTCACAGGCGCACTTCTCTCTGCACTGCTGAGGGCAGATCAAAGTACTGTAATGCGCAGGCGCAAGGAAAGGTTGAAAACTGCCCGCACATGCGCCTTACAATACTTTGATCTACTATCTGCAGGGCAGATCAAAGTGCACCTGCGCAGGACCTCATTGCTGGCTAGTGTGGATGCACAAGGCCTAAGAAAACTTTTGTTGATTGAGTGGCCAACTTTAGAGCTTCTCGGGTAGAAACTCGTAAAGAATTAGCACTGTAGACATGGCTTCCCATTGCATAGAAAGTCTTATTCAAAGACTATTTGAAATAGATTTTGGAGCAGGATCTGCTTTAAAAAATCTTTGAGAAAAGAAAAACTCTGAGACGTGTTTTTAGGACGTTGTGGGATAAAATGTGCATGGACGTCCCATATTGCCCAAGAGCCGGTTCTTTGCTAACTAATGACTTCATGGGCATAATATCCTGTGAAAAATGAACTAGATTTAACTAAAAAAAAACCCAAAAAACTTTATAATTTATTTTTTGCTGATTAAAACATAAGTATATCAATTATATATTATAAATAAAGGATAAACATCCCCAGTTAAATACCAAGTTTTGGTCATGTAAAACAAAATCCTACAAAGATTTTTGTATTTCAGTACAATTGAAAAATTAACTACATTTTTTTCGATTGGAAAAAGAAAATTGAAGAACAAAAATAATTTGGTTGCATAAATCTGCACACCCTTACACTAATACTTTTGTTGACGTCCTCTTTGAATTTATGACAACATTCAGTCTTTTTCGGTCGGAGTCTATCAGTATGGCACATCTAGAATTGGCGATCTTTGTCCAGTCGTCCTTCCAGTAGCTTCTAATCTGTCAGATTGTGGGGACATCTGTTGCGTACAGCGCCCTCTTCAGGTCACTCACAGATTGTCAGTTGGATTCAGCTCTGGCTTTTGGCTGGGTGATTCAGAAACTTTGTTCTTTTTCTGGTGAAACCATTCTTTTGTTGACTTGGAGGTCCCTTACAGCCATTGTTATGCTGAAAGGTGAAATTTCTCTTCATCTTCAGCTTTTTAGCAGAAGTGTAAAGGTTTTGATGTAAAATTAACTGATATTTAGAATTTAGAACTGTTCATAATTCCCTCCACCTTGACTAAAGCCTCAGTTCCAAGCTGCTATAAAAACAGCCCAAAAGCATAATGCTGCCTCCACCATGCCTCACTGTGGGGATGGTGAACTTTTGGTGATGTGCAGTTTTGGTTTTGCAACAAACATTTTTTCTGGAATTATGGCCAAAAGGTTCCACCTTTTGGTCTCATCAGACCATAACACTTAATTCCACCTGCTTTTGGCAGACATAATGTAGCTTTTGGCAAAACACAGCCGGCTTAGAGATTTCTTTCTTTGAAAGAAAAGGCTTCCGTTTTGTCACCTAACCCCACTGGCCGGACTTATCAAGAATATGGGAAATTGTAGTCACTTGCAGAACACAACCAGTGCTTGCCAGAAATTCCTGCAGCTCCTTTAATGTTGCAGTAGACCTTTTGGCCTCCCGGACTTTGGTTTGAGTCACTTATCAAACTCACCAATGCAAGTCAATAAAAAAAACAGATATAACCTAGACGCGAGCTCTGTTTCACCGGTAGGGTTTTTGTTTTTTTTATTGTTCAATGGGCAGAAGGAGCATAAAAGGAAAACTGCCCCACTGATTGTATAAAATGGACATATTGTTCAAGAAAATGATAAAAACTGAATCCAACACGCTGATGTGATCCATTTCTTTATCGTTCCTATGGGAGACCCAGACCATGGGTGTATAGCTACTGCCCCCGGAGGACACACAAAGTTACTACACTCAAAACGTGTAGCTCCTCCCTCCTAGCATATACACCCCCTGCTAGCCAGTCCTAGCCAGTTTCATGCTTTGTGTCAGGAGGATCACACACACACATGCATCCTTTTTTGATTTTTCATTTTTTCTAAAGATTTGGAAGAAAAGCGGGTCCACTGGACTCCCGGCATGTCCCTTCTCACCCCCCTGGCGGCGGTGCTGTTAAGGTTGACTTCAGGGCAGGAGCCCTTCATGCCGCGCTCCTTCACCATCCCTTAGGGGCTCTGGCTTGAAGTTAGAGCCAACACGGTTCTCACTGCCTTGCAGGAGACCGGCCTCCATCCGCAGCCCTTTTGCAGGACCCTGCTGGACGGAGCACTGAACCCCCACCCCACCCAGGGACTGGGCCCTGCGTCTCAAAGCTAAGTATAGAGACGTTATTCAGAGGGTCCTTCTGCAATGTGGGGCACTTTTATTGGGGGGGACAGTGATTTACTTTGATAATGCTGCTTTTTACTGTGTTTCCGGCCGGTTCCACGGTTTTTACTGAGAACCGCGCCGATGATGCCTGATTGTCGGCCGCATGCATAACTCTAGGCCCCGGCTTCAGCCGCGGCCTAGTTTCGTTTCGTTCCCCTGCATGTCAGTCATGCAGGGGGACACTGCAGCGCCGCCCGCCGGCCGCTCTGCACAGGGGAGGACACTCCTCTCTGAGGAGATGATTCCCTCCCCTGTACATCTCCTTAGCCCTCAGATTCCCGCTCCTGGGTTAACCCCCGCCCCCCCCTCACTCTGGCGCCATTTTCTCAGCGTTCTTAGTACACTGGTCGGCGCTGGCTGCTCTGCAGTGCAGAGGGAGTGAATATCTGGCTGGGGGTCCAGGCTTGGAATCCGGAGGGCACACATAATAGCGGCCTGATAAGTCACAACCTCTGGTTGTGCACTTTTATACACTCTCAGGGCATTCTGAAGGAGTTAATTCTTTATTATAGAACCTCCTCCTCAGCAGCATGTCTCACACTAGGAGCAAAGCTCCAAGGCTGTACACTACATGCTCTGCATGCAAGCTCATATTGCCTGAACCGGCACAGACCCACACTGTAATGGTTCTTATGTGGTGGTACCTCAGCCTGGAGTCTCCCAGGCTGAACCCCTGTCTTGGGTATTCTAGACATTCTAGACAGAGCCCCCACCTCTGCAGCATGTCTCACAGAGCGAGGCTGCAGGCTGTTTTTATTGTCCACTGCAGGAGATGCGAATGAACCGAGCTCATAACCACTGTGGCCCCTCAGCTTGGAGGCTCATTAATGGTCCCTCCAGCTGCTCCGGTTTCGGTGGCTGACCCCTGGGGGAATCCTATTTCCAGGGGTCGGCTGTCCCGGCATCTGCTGAGCATGCAGCCCCCTTCTCAGGGCGTTTTCTGCTTCAGCTCGCTCAGCAAAGCTCACAAGGGACTCTCCTTCTGGGCTCAGACCCCGTCCTCCTGACAGGGAGACGCAGGGTCCCCTGTCCTCCCCGTCCCGCAGCTCCGATTACGAGCTGACTCACTGGACGAGGAGGATGTCTCTACCAGGGGCTCGGACGCTACCGTATGTACATTGATCCGTCCGTAGGTGACGCAGATGCGAATGATTGGATTGCGTCCATTATACTTGTACTGGACATCCATCCGCCTGTATCAGGGGAGTATTCCCCGCTGGCAGAAAGGCATCAGTATACCTTTAATAGGAAGAGGAGTGTGTTCTTTAACCACTCCAGTTTTCAGCCCGCTGCGTCCAAGCCCACAGCCTGTCCTGCAGACCCCACAGCGGGGTTCTGCTGCCTGTCTCCCCCTCCCATCAGAGGTGGTCAAGGAGTGTACTCATTCGCCAAGGGTGGCCACTCCGGTGTCTAGACTTTCAGCCCGGATAGTTGTATCAGTGGCTGACGGCACCTCTATAAGGATCCCACGGTACATTAATTTTGTACTGGACCTCAATCAGCCGGAATTACCTTATCTAGGTGAACACAACATGTGTTCCTTAACCACTCCAGTTTTCAGACCCCTGTCACCAGCCCAGGGTCCGCTCTGACAGTCGCTTCCCATGAAGCGTTATTCTGAGGACTGTGTTTCCCCTGTCCACCAATGGTGGTCAAGAAGTGGGCTCATTCACCTCAGGTGGCTCAGCCCGGACCGTTATGTCAGTGGCTGATGGCTCCTCACTTAAGGTTTTGCGGTCCGCCCGGTTGTCCTTTTGGCCAAGTCGGTATGGGGGCGGCAGGAGCTTCGTTCTCCTCAGCTTTACAGCAGTGCGGTTTTTTTGTTCCTTCTCTGCTTCTCTGGAGGAGATGCATTCCCGCACAGGGACTCTATGCCCAAAACGGTTGCCTGAACTTCCAGACTTCAGTCTTTTCATCCTCTGCCAGGTCTGCCAGGCTGGACACCGCACGGCGGTGGTCTTGGCTACTTTCCTCGCTATCCGCAGGCCCCTGTGGCTTCGGAGGGACCAGTTTCCTCGGAACCAACTGGATGAAATTAAGGAAGCTCTTGGCGGGGAGTGTTCTTCCTTGCCACAAACCTAAACCAGGGAACCTGTCCAGGGCAGGAATCGGTTGAGGTTTCGGTGGTTTCCGTTCCTCCATCTGATCGTCCTCTCGCTCGGCCTAGGTTCATAGAACCAAATGGCTCGAAGCTGCGTCTTCAGAAGACCGCAGGAGATGCTGCCACTGAGTCAGCTTCCTCCGAGCTATCTAGCCACGCCAACAACCTCCTTGGTCGGGGGCAGGCTCTCTCCACTTGGCGACGTAGGGTTCTAACACGTCTCCGTTCAGTGGGGGCGGGATTATATCTCCCATGGCTACAGGATGGAATTCTGTCCACCCGCCAAACAGATTTTTTCTGTCAACTCCTCCCGGCTCCAAGGCCGCCGTCTTCTCACAGGCCGTGGCATTTCTTGCAGGCCAATGGAGTAATTGTACCGGTTCCCGACTGGGAACGGTTCTGAGATTTTTGCTTAAATCTATTACTAGTCCCCGAAGAGGGCGGTGTCTTCCGACCTGGATCTTTAGCTTTTCAAGCATAGTCAGGTGTGGCGTTTTCACATGGAGTCTCGGTTTTGTTCCGTGTGTTTTTCACCGGATCAATCAAGAACCCAATGAGATTCCCTAGCAGCCATCGGCATCAGGGATGCCTATCTGCAGGAGTCAATCGCAGTTTCACACCAGCGTTGACTACGTTTTGACAATCGGAGTGGTCCAATTTGTGGCTTTTCCCTTGGGGTTAGCCACGGCCCCTCGAGTATTCTCATTGGGGCAGCTGTGCTTAAGGTCCTGCACCCCTAGGGATTTGCAGTGATCTTTTGCCCTGGACGGCCTTCTCGAGACTCTGTCGGCACTTGTGAAGCTGCTCTTAGTCGATCAGTAGTCCCTCCGCTGGCGGTCGACGTCGTTCTATCAGACACCATATACAGGTGCTGGTCAGACGGTGGCGTCAATGGGAGCGATTCCTTGCCCAGTTCCTCCTGCGTCCTCTGAGACTGGATGTTTTCCGCTGTACAAGCGAACTCCCTCCTCCCACGGGGTGGTGGCTTCGCCACTGACCAGGGGCTCGTTTCAGTGGTGGCTTCGGCCACTCTGTCTCAGGGGCGCTCCTTTCTGGCCCCGTCCCGGGTGATCCTCACCAGGATGCTAGCCTATCCGCCTTGGGAGCAGTATATCTCCACCGTGGAGCGCAGGGCGCTTGGACTCTGTCCGAATCAGCCCTCTGGATCAATGTGCTGGAAATCAGAGCTGTATTTCTAGCTCTCTAAGCCTTCACCATCTGTTGGCGGCTAGGCACATTCGAGTCCAGTCGGACAACGTGACAGCGTTTTCCTACATCAGCTTCCAGGGCGGGACACTCAGCCGCCTGGCAATCTTGGCGGCTCAACATTCTTCAGTGGACAAGGGACTCCTAGTCCACCGTATCCGCAGCCCACATCCTAGATGTGAAAACTGCGAGGCAGACTATTTCAGCTGTCCAACCGTGGTCCACAATCCTCAGGTTTTGCGGTAGACACACTGGTTCATGTTTGATCCCAGCTTCGTCTCTTTACGTATTTCACCCTCTAGCTCTTGTCCAGAGTCCTGCGCAAGATCAGTAAAGGGGGCCGTGGGGTCATTCTCATACTCCAGACTGACCCAGGCAGGCTTGGTACTCTGACCTGCTCCTTCTGTCCGTTGGGTTGCCATGGCATCTTCCGGACCGTTCAGACCTTTTCTCAAAAGGTCCGTTTTTTCCGTCAGAATTCTGAATTCTCAGATTGACGGCGTAGCTCTTGA
>NC_134354.1:38094068-38096568 GCF_048569485.1 Anomaloglossus baeobatrachus | reverse complement strand
GCCTCCTCGATAGACCCTCCATCCCGGGCTGAGGCGAGCAAGTCCACCAAGACTTCACTTTCGCCTTCCTCGGGAAGACTACACACAGGAAGAGCAAAGGCTTCCCTGTCATGATGAGCTTTCATCATGTTGACATGGAAGACCTTTTGCCTCTTCCTGGCATGGTCGATGGTGACCACATAGTTTACGTCATTGAGGCGCTGATGCACCAGGTATGGACCCTCCCAGGCCGCCTGAAGCTTGTTCTGGGTCATTGGGACCAGGACCCACACCTTCTGACCCACTTCATACACCCGCTCTCGAGCGTGTTGGTCGTACCATCGCTTCTGGCTGGCCTGGGCTTGCGCCATATTCTCATGCACCATCTGCGTCATTGACTGCATCTTGTCACGGAGCCGAATGACATACTCCACAACGGACACTTCTGGGGAATTCAGTTCCTCTTCCCAGGATTCCCTTACCAGACCAAGAGGCCCCCGGACTCGTCTGCCATACAGGAGCTCGAAGGGGGAAAACCCCGTTGAGGCCTGTGGTACCTCTCTGTAGGCAAACAGCAGGTGTGAGAGATACCGCTCCCAGTCGCGTCCATGTGACTCAACCAGCATCTTAAGCATCTGCTTAAGTGTACCATTAAATCGCTCACACAAACCATTGGTCTGTGGGTGATAAGCGCTTGATATCAGATGCCGCACCTGCATTTTCTTACAGAGAGCCTCCATTAGACGAGACATGAACTGAGTCCCCTGGTCGGTAAGCATCTCCCTGGGAAATCCTACTCGGGAGAATATGGTCAAGAGGGCATCTGCCACCTTATCGGCTCTAACTGAGGACAGAGCCACTGCCTCCGGATACCGGGTAGCATAGTCTACCACAGTAAGGACGAACCGTTTTCCAGAGCTGCTGGGGACGGCCAGAGGCCCGACAATGTCCACAGCGACCCTCTGGAAAGGCTCCTCTATCACCGGCAAAGAGATCAGGGGAGCTTTGGGAGCAGGCCCTGACTTTCCCACTCTTTGACATGTGATGCAGGAGCGGCAGTAGTTGGCAACATCTGTCCCCATTTTGGGCCAATAGAAGTGGTGAGACAGCCGGGCCTTGGTTTTGCTAACCCCCAAGTGTCCGGCGAGTGGGATCTCATGGGCAATCCGCAGCAACTCACTCCTAAAGCGGTGAGGCACCACCAGCTGTTTTTCCTTCAGCCACTCTTGTTGGGGGTTACAGGGAATTGTCTCCCGGTACAACTTTCCCTGGTCCCAGAATACCTTCTCCTTATCGGTCTCGGAAGAGGGCTTCTCTGCGAGGTCCCTTAACGTCTTTAGACTGGCATCAGTTCGTAGAGCCACCTGAAACTCTTGGCTAGAAGCAGCCAAAAGTGACGTTAAGGTTCCAACCTCACCAGGACCCTCTGGGACCTGCTCTGGGTCCGTAACCAGTTCCGTTATCCCTCTGGGTGAAGAGGTGTCAGCAGGCAAGGTTTCATTTGCGTTCTGGGCACTCTGACTGCGGGTGACAGCACCGATGAAGGCTGTCTCCCCGGGGAATAACCACTCTTCCCCATCAGCCTGACAGGTACTACTGGCTGTGTCACTGTCCGCTGTGACACTGCTCAGCTGCACTTGACCACTGTCCTCGTGGTTCTCATGTCTGCCTCCATCTCTGTCGGTACAGACACTTGCTACCTTGGGGTCGTCCTCAGCCACGTCACCCTGCCGCGTGGCATGGCTGAGTTCCCCTGTACAAATCTCCACTTTATTACCATGCACAACATTTGTAATTACGTTCTGGGTATCCGCATTCGGGTCGCATGACTTATCAACAACATTTGCATCACATGATTTAACAACATTTGCATCACATGACTGATCAACAACATTTGTATCACATGACTTTTTGGATTCGGGAGGATCATCAGGGAGAAATTGTGCAACTAATCGCCCCAGATCAGTCCCCAATAAAACATTGGTTGGTAGATGTTCATCCACCCCCACTTCCCTCCACCCTCTCCCAGCACCCCAGTCGAGGGGAATCAGGGCCATTGGGAAGGAGTGGTGGACACCCCCCGCCAAGGCGACAGTCAGGAGTTTTCCCGGGATAAAGTTTTCAGGGGGTACCAGTTCAGGGCGGACCAGTGTTCTGTCGGCCCCAGTGTCCTTGAGCCCCACAGTGGGGGTTCCGCCTACGGTGACGGGGTGTAGGTTTTCGCAGGCCCTACCACCCGCCTTCCTTGCCAAAAGGACAGTTCCAGTGGGCCCTTGGGCCTTGGATGTGGGGTTCCTCTTCTGCCTCTCTGGGCAACCAGAGCTGAGGTGTCCAGGCAGGTTGCAGGAAAAACACCTGCGAGTGTCAGAGGTGGGCCGGGCACTGGTGGATGAAACAGGACCTACGGGAGGTCGGCTGGTAGGGGCAGGGGTGGTTGTAGTTGTCATCTTACCCCCTTTCCAGCTAGTGGTGGACGGCTTCCGCACCTCCGATGCACGGTTGGCCACATAGGCGTCGGCAA